>NC_142342.1:0-7500 GCF_054954075.1 Amborella trichopoda | reverse complement strand
TAGGGTTTAGGGTTTAGGGTTTAGGGTTTAGGGTTTAGGGTTTAGGGTTTAGGGTTTAGGGTTTAGGGTTTAGGGTTTAGGGTTTAGGGTTTAGGGTTTAGGGTTTAGGGTTTAGGGTTTAGGGTTTAGGGTTTAGGGTTTAGGGTTTAGGGTTTAGGGTTTAGGGTTTAGGGTTTAGGGTTTAGGGTTTAGGGTTTAGGGTTTAGGGTTTAGGGTTTAGGGTTTAGGGTTTAGGGT
This sequence comes from Amborella trichopoda, assembly GCF_054954075.1. Classification (NCBI taxonomy): domain Eukaryota; kingdom Viridiplantae; phylum Streptophyta; class Magnoliopsida; order Amborellales; family Amborellaceae; genus Amborella; species Amborella trichopoda. The sequence continues at coordinate 7,263 of NC_142342.1, read as the reverse complement.
TTAGGGTTTAGGGTTTAGGGTTTAGGGTTTAGGGTTTAGGGTTTAGGGTTTAGGGTTTAGGGTTTAGGGTTTAGGGTTTAGGGTTTAGGGTTTAGGGTTTAGGGTTTAGGGTTTAGGGTTTAGGGTTTAGGGTTTAGGGTTTAGGGTTTAGGGTTTAGGGTTTAGGGTTTAGGGTTTAGGGTTTAGGGTTTAGGGTTTAGGGTTTAGGGTTTAGGGTTTAGGGTTTAGGGTTTAGGGTTTAGGGTTTAGGGTTTAGGGTTTAGGGTTTAGGGTTTAGGGTTTAGGGTTTAGGGTTTAGGGTTTAGGGTTTAGGGTTTAGGGTTTAGGGTTTAGGGTTTAGGGTTTAGGGTTTAGGGTTTAGGGTTTAGGGTTTAGGGTTTAGGGTTTAGGGTTTAGGGTTTAGGGTTTAGGGTTTAGGGTTTAGGGTTTAGGGTTTAGGGTTTAGGGTTTAGGGTTTAGGGTTTAGGGTTTAGGGTTTAGGGTTTAGGGTTTAGGGTTTAGGGTTTAGGGTTTAGGGTTTAGGGTTTAGGGTTTAGGGTTTAGGGTTTAGGGTTTAGGGTTTAGGGTTTAGGGTTTAGGGTTTAGGGTTTAGGGTTTAGGGTTTAGGGTTTAGGGTTTAGGGTTTAGGGTTTAGGGTTTAGGGTTTAGGGTTTAGGGTTTAGGGTTTAGGGTTTAGGGTTTAGGGTTTAGGGTTTAGGGTTTAGGGTTTAGGGTTTAGGGTTTAGGGTTTAGGGTTTAGGGTTTAGGGTTTAGGGTTTAGGGTTTAGGGTTTAGGGTTTAGGGTTTAGGGTTTAGGGTTTAGGGTTTAGGGTTTAGGGTTTAGGGTTTAGGGTTTAGGGTTTAGGGTTTAGGGTTTAGGGTTTAGGGTTTAGGGTTTAGGGTTTAGGGTTTAGGGTTTAGGGTTTAGGGTTTAGGGTTTAGGGTTTAGGGTTTAGGGTTTAGGGTTTAGGGTTTAGGGTTTAGGGTTTAGGGTTTAGGGTTTAGGGTTTAGGGTTTAGGGTTTAGGGTTTAGGGTTTAGGGTTTAGGGTTTAGGGTTTAGGGTTTAGGGTTTAGGGTTTAGGGTTTAGGGTTTAGGGTTTAGGGTTTAGGGTTTAGGGTTTAGGGTTTAGGGTTTAGGGTTTAGGGTTTAGGGTTTAGGGTTTAGGGTTTAGGGTTTAGGGTTTAGGGTTTAGGGTTTAGGGTTTAGGGTTTAGGGTTTAGGGTTTAGGGTTTAGGGTTTAGGGTTTAGGGTTTAGGGTTTAGGGTTTAGGGTTTAGGGTTTAGGGTTTAGGGTTTAGGGTTTAGGGTTTAGGGTTTAGGGTTTAGGGTTTAGGGTTTAGGGTTTAGGGTTTAGGGTTTAGGGTTTAGGGTTTAGGGTTTAGGGTTTAGGGTTTAGGGTTTAGGGTTTAGGGTTTAGGGTTTTTAGGGTTTAGGGTTTAGGGTTTAGGGTTTAGGGTTTAGGGTTTAGGGTTTAGGGTTTAGGGTTTAGGGTTTAGGGTTTAGGGTTTAGGGTTTAGGGTTTAGGGTTTAGGGTTTAGGGTTTAGGGTTTAGGGTTTAGGGTTTAGGGTTTAGGGTTTAGGGTTTAGGGTTTAGGGTTTAGGGTTTAGGGTTTAGGGTTTAGGGTTTAGGGTTTAGGGTTTAGGGTTTAGGGTTTAGGGTTTAGGGTTTAGGGTTTAGGGTTTAGGGTTTAGGGTTTAGGGTTTAGGGTTTAGGGTTTAGGGTTTAGGGTTTAGGGTTTAGGGTTTAGGGTTTAGGGTTTAGGGTTTAGGGTTTAGGGTTTAGGGTTTAGGGTTTAGGGTTTAGGGTTTAGGGTTTAGGGTTTAGGGTTTAGGGTTTAGGGTTTAGGGTTTAGGGTTTAGGGTTTAGGGTTTAGGGTTTAGGGTTTAGGGTTTAGGGTTTAGGGTTTAGGGTTTAGGGTTTAGGGTTTAGGGTTTAGGGTTTAGGGTTTAGGGTTTAGGGTTTAGGGTTTAGGGTTTAGGGTTTAGGGTTTAGGGTTTAGGGTTTAGGGTTTAGGGTTTAGGGTTTAGGGTTTAGGGTTTAGGGTTTAGGGTTTAGGGTTTAGGGTTTAGGGTTTAGGGTTTAGGGTTTAGGGTTTAGGGTTTAGGGTTTAGGGTTTAGGGTTTAGGGTTTAGGGTTTAGGGTTTAGGGTTTAGGGTTTAGGGTTTAGGGTTTAGGGTTTAGGGTTTAGGGTTTAGGGTTTAGGGTTTAGGGTTTAGGGTTTAGGGTTTAGGGTTTAGGGTTTAGGGTTTAGGGTTTAGGGTTTAGGGTTTAGGGTTTAGGGTTTAGGGTTTAGGGTTTAGGGTTTAGGGTTTAGGGTTTAGGGTTTAGGGTTTAGGGTTTAGGGTTTAGGGTTTTTAGGGTTTAGGGTTTAGGGTTTAGGGTTTAGGGTTTAGGGTTTAGGGTTTAGGGTTTAGGGTTTAGGGTTTAGGGTTTAGGGTTTAGGGTTTAGGGTTTAGGGTTTTAGGGTTTAGGGTTTAGGGTTTAGGGTTTAGGGGGTTTAGGGTTTAGGGTTTAGGGTTTAGGGTTTAGGGTTTAGGGTTTAGGGGGTTTAGGGTTTAGGGTTTAGGGTTTAGGGTTTAGGGTTTAGGGTTTAGGGTTTAGGGTTTAGGGTTTAGGGTTTAGGGTTTAGGGTTTAGGGTTTAGGGTTTAGGGTTTAGGGTTTAGGGTTTAGGGTTTAGGGTTTAGGGTTTAGGGTTTAGGGTTTAGGGTTTAGGGGGTTTAGGGTTTAGGGTTTAGGGTTTAGGGTTTAGGGTTTAGGGTTTAGGGTTTAGGGTTTAGGGTTTAGGGTTTAGGGTTTAGGGTTTAGGGTTTAGGGTTTAGGGTTTAGGGTTTAGGGTTTAGGGTTTAGGGTTTAGGGTTTAGGGTTTAGGGTTTAGGGTTTAGGGTTTAGGGTTTAGGGTTTAGGGTTTAGGGTTTAGGGTTTAGGGGGTTTAGGGTTTAGGGTTTAGGGTTTAGGGTTTAGGGTTTAGGGTTTAGGGTTTAGGGTTTAGGGTTTAGGGTTTAGGGTTTAGGGTTTAGGGTTTAGGGTTTAGGGTTTAGGGTTTAGGGTTTAGGGTTTAGGGTTTAGGGTTTAGGGTTTAGGGTTTAGGGTTTAGGGTTTAGGGTTTAGGGTTTAGGGTTTAGGGTTTAGGGTTTAGGGTTTAGGGTTTAGGGTTTAGGGTTTAGGGTTTAGGGTTTAGGGTTTAGGGTTTAGGGTTTAGGGTTTAGGGTTTAGGGTTTAGGGTTTAGGGTTTAGGGTTTAGGGTTTAGGGTTTAGGGTTTAGGGTTTAGGGTTTAGGGTTTAGGGTTTAGGGTTTAGGGTTTAGGGTTTAGGGTTTAGGGTTTAGGGTTTAGGGTTTAGGGTTTAGGGTTTAGGGTTTAGGGTTTAGGGTTTAGGGTTTAGGGTTTAGGGTTTAGGGTTTAGGGTTTAGGGTTTAGGGTTTAGGGTTTAGGGTTTAGGGTTTAGGGTTTAGGGTTTAGGGTTTAGGGTTTAGGGTTTAGGGTTTAGGGTTTAGGGTTTAGGGTTTAGGGTTTAGGGTTTAGGGTTTAGGGTTTAGGGTTTAGGGTTTAGGGTTTAGGGTTTAGGGTTTAGGGTTTAGGGTTTAGGGTTTAGGGTTTAGGGTTTAGGGTTTAGGGTTTAGGGTTTAGGGTTTAGGGTTTAGGGTTTAGGGTTTAGGGTTTAGGGTTTAGGGTTTAGGGTTTAGGGTTTAGGGTTTAGGGTTTAGGGTTTAGGGTTTAGGGTTTAGGGTTTAGGGTTTAGGGTTTAGGGTTTAGGGTTTAGGGTTTAGGGTTTAGGGTTTAGGGTTTAGGGTTTAGGGTTTAGGGTTTAGGGTTTAGGGTTTAGGGTTTAGGGTTTAGGGTTTAGGGTTTAGGGTTTAGGGTTTAGGGTTTAGGGTTTAGGGTTTAGGGTTTAGGGTTTAGGGTTTAGGGTTTAGGGTTTAGGGTTTAGGGTTTAGGGTTTAGGGTTTAGGGTTTAGGGTTTAGGGTTTAGGGTTTAGGGTTTAGGGTTTAGGGTTTAGGGTTTAGGGTTTAGGGTTTAGGGTTTAGGGTTTAGGGTTTAGGGTTTAGGGTTTAGGGTTTAGGGTTTAGGGTTTAGGGTTTAGGGTTTAGGGTTTAGGGTTTAGGGTTTAGGGTTTAGGGTTTAGGGGGTTTAGGGTTTAGGGTTTAGGGTTTAGGGTTTAGGGTTTAGGGTTTAGGGTTTAGGGTTTAGGGTTTAGGGTTTAGGGTTTAGGGTTTAGGGTTTAGGGTTTAGGGTTTAGGGTTTAGGGTTTAGGGTTTAGGGTTTAGGGTTTAGGGTTTAGGGTTTAGGGTTTAGGGTTTAGGGTTTAGGGTTTAGGGTTTAGGGTTTAGGGTTTAGGGTTTAGGGTTTAGGGTTTAGGGTTTAGGGTTTAGGGTTTAGGGTTTAGGGTTTAGGGTTTAGGGTTTAGGGTTTAGGGTTTAGGGTTTAGGGTTTAGGGTTTAGGGTTTAGGGTTTAGGGTTTAGGGTTTAGGGTTTAGGGTTTAGGGTTTAGGGTTTAGGGTTTAGGGTTTAGGGTTTAGGGTTTAGGGTTTAGGGTTTAGGGTTTAGGGTTTAGGGTTTAGGGTTTAGGGTTTAGGGTTTAGGGTTTAGGGTTTAGGGTTTAGGGTTTAGGGTTTAGGGTTTAGGGTTTAGGGTTTAGGGTTTAGGGTTTAGGGTTTAGGGTTTAGGGTTTAGGGTTTAGGGTTTAGGGTTTAGGGTTTAGGGTTTAGGGTTTAGGGGGTTTAGGGTTTAGGGTTTTTAGGGGGTTTAGGGTTTAGGGTTTAGGGTTTAGGGGGTTTAGGGTTTAGGGTTTAGGGTTTAGGGTTTAGGGTTTAGGGTTTAGGGTTTAGGGTTTAGGGTTTAGGGTTTAGGGTTTAGGGGGTTTAGGGTTTAGGGTTTAGGGTTTAGGGTTTAGGGTTTAGGGTTTAGGGTTTAGGGTTTAGGGTTTAGGGTTTAGGGTTTAGGGTTTAGGGTTTAGGGTTTAGGGTTTAGGGTTTAGGGGGTTTAGGGTTTTTAGGGTTTAGGGTTTAGGGTTTAGGGTTTAGGGTTTAGGGTTTAGGGTTTAGGGTTTAGGGTTTAGGGTTTAGGGTTTAGGGTTTAGGGTTTAGGGTTTAGGGTTTAGGGTTTAGGGTTTAGGGTTTAGGGTTTAGGGTTTAGGGTTTAGGGTTTAGGGTTTAGGGTTTAGGGTTTAGGGTTTAGGGTTTAGGGTTTAGGGTTTAGGGTTTAGGGTTTAGGGTTTAGGGTTTAGGGTTTAGGGTTTAGGGGGTTTAGGGTTTAGGGTTTAGGGTTTAGGGTTTAGGGTTTAGGGTTTAGGGTTTAGGGTTTAGGGTTTAGGGTTTAGGGTTTAGGGTTTAGGGTTTAGGGTTTAGGGTTTAGGGTTTAGGGTTTAGGGTTTAGGGTTTAGGGTTTAGGGTTTAGGGTTTAGGGTTTAGGGTTTAGGGTTTAGGGTTTAGGGTTTAGGGTTTAGGGTTTAGGGTTTAGGGTTTAGGGTTTAGGGTTTAGGGTTTAGGGTTTAGGGTTTAGGGGGTTTAGGGTTTAGGGTTTAGGGTTTAGGGTTTAGGGTTTAGGGGGTTTTAGGGTTTAGGGTTTAGGGTTTAGGGTTTAGGGTTTAGGGTTTAGGGTTTAGGGTTTAGGGTTTAGGGTTTAGGGTTTAGGGTTTTTAGGGTTTAGGGTTTAGGGTTTAGGGTTTAGGGTTTAGGGTTTAGGGTTTAGGGTTTAGGGTTTAGGGTTTAGGGTTTAGGGTTTAGGGTTTAGGGTTTAGGGTTTAGGGTTTAGGGTTTAGGGTTTAGGGTTTAGGGTTTAGGGTTTAGGGTTTAGGGTTTAGGGTTTAGGGTTTAGGGTTTAGGGTTTAGGGTTTAGGGTTTAGGGTTTAGGGTTTAGGGTTTAGGGTTTAGGGTTTAGGGTTTAGGGTTTAGGGTTTAGGGTTTAGGGTTTAGGGTTTAGGGTTTAGGGTTTAGGGTTTAGGGTTTAGGGTTTAGGGTTTAGGGTTTAGGGTTTAGGGTTTAGGGTTTAGGGTTTAGGGTTTAGGGTTTAGGGTTTAGGGTTTAGGGTTTAGGGTTTAGGGTTTAGGGTTTAGGGTTTAGGGTTTAGGGTTTAGGGTTTAGGGTTTAGGGTTTAGGGTTTAGGGTTTAGGGTTTAGGGTTTAGGGTTTAGGGTTTAGGGTTTAGGGTTTAGGGTTTAGGGTTTAGGGTTTAGGGTTTAGGGTTTAGGGTTTAGGGTTTAGGGTTTAGGGTTTAGGGTTTAGGGTTTAGGGTTTAGGGTTTAGGGTTTAGGGTTTAGGGTTTAGGGTTTAGGGTTTAGGGTTTAGGGTTTAGGGTTTAGGGTTTAGGGTTTAGGGTTTAGGGTTTAGGGTTTAGGGTTTAGGGTTTAGGGTTTAGGGTTTAGGGTTTAGGGTTTAGGGTTTAGGGTTTAGGGTTTAGGGTTTAGGGTTTAGGGTTTAGGGTTTAGGGTTTAGGGTTTAGGGTTTAGGGTTTAGGGTTTAGGGTTTAGGGTTTAGGGTTTAGGGTTTAGGGTTTAGGGTTTAGGGTTTAGGGTTTAGGGTTTAGGGTTTAGGGTTTAGGGTTTAGGGTTTAGGGTTTAGGGTTTAGGGTTTAGGGTTTAGGGTTTAGGGTTTAGGGTTTAGGGTTTAGGGTTTAGGGTTTAGGGTTTAGGGTTTAGGGTTTAGGGTTTAGGGTTTAGGGTTTAGGGTTTAGGGTTTAGGGTTTAGGGTTTAGGGTTTAGGGTTTAGGGTTTAGGGTTTAGGGTTTAGGGTTTAGGGTTTAGGGTTTAGGGTTTAGGGTTTAGGGTTTAGGGTTTAGGGTTTAGGGGTTTAGGGTTTAGGGTTTAGGGTTTAGGGTTTAGGGTTTAGGGTTTAGGGTTTAGGGTTTAGGGTTTAGGGTTTAGGGTTTAGGGTTTAGGGTTTAGGGTTTAGGGTTTAGGGTTTAGGGTTTAGGGTTTAGGGTTTAGGGTTTAGGGTTTAGGGTTTAGGGTTTAGGGTTTAGGGTTTAGGGTTTAGGGTTTAGGGTTTAGGGTTTAGGGTTTAGGGTTTAGGGTTTAGGGTTTAGGGTTTAGGGTTTAGGGTTTAGGGTTTAGGGTTTAGGGTTTAGGGTTTAGGGTTTAGGGTTTAGGGTTTAGGGTTTAGGGTTTAGGGTTTAGGGTTTAGGGTTTAGGGTTTAGGGTTTAGGGTTTAGGGTTTAGGGTTTAGGGTTTAGGGTTTAGGGTTTAGGGTTTAGGGTTTAGGGTTTAGGGTTTAGGGTTTAGGGTTTAGGGTTTAGGGTTTAGGGTTTAGGGTTTAGGGTTTAGGGTTTAGGGTTTAGGGTTTAGGGT